>NC_071531.1:13057665-13090165 GCF_026979565.1 Vidua chalybeata
AGCATTTTTTAAAATAGTAATTCTCCAACAGAATGTACAGGTTTTGGTCTTTTTCAAAAATTTATATTTTTTTTAAACTACACTCTTTTTCTAGTTTGACCTATCAGTCAGAAGCAGTAATGAAGAATGAACCCACCAGCCCTTCAGACCAGATAATCCTCAACAAAATACCAGAAGTAACTGGATTACCACCAGCATTTAAGAAACAAGTTACACTTGAACAACTGCCATGTATGACTATAAAGCAGGTATAGCAGAGAATATAAATGTAAATTCAGTCTTAGCTTTCCTCATTTTTACGTTGTCTAACTCTCAGATTTACAGTTTAACTTGGTTTTAATAGAGCTTTTCAACTTCGAAATTGAAAAAAACGGAGATAAAGAAAGTGAAATGGGCAAAAGTTGAAATGCTTGCAATACTTTCAGAATAATATGTAGACTTCTTCACAGAAAAGGAGTTTTTAGAGAGGCTCTGAAAACCATTCTGTATGTTTTGTTGCCTGCTCTGAAGGGTTCAATCTTGGGCACTAAGACAAAAATGAGTGAGCAGAGAAGCAATTTGCCAGACAATTGTAATCTGGAACTTCTTGCAAACCAATTCATATGGATCACTTATACTGAAAAGCAAGTGCTTTCAAAATTTCAAATTACTCCATTAATATTACTAAGAGTACATATACTTAAGGTTGAAAATTCAAAGGTGACAACATTACTATGTACTTATAAACAGCTGCCTTCAATATAAAGCCAGTATCTTGTTATAAGCTATTCTTTGGTGTACCACTTAAACTGAAAAGAAAAGAAGTGGATGAGGGTCAAGCTCCAGCTTAACTAGTCCTTATTTAAACTGTGTTCAGTTCAACTTAGTGTTTACTCCTCAAGGAGCCCTAATAGTCACCCCAATTAATTTTCCTTCTTAAAAAACCAAATAGCTGATTTCACAGCCTAAAATGCCATTTTGCTTTAATACTTTTTAAGCACTTTGTCGGCATCTCAAACCTTACTTTGACATTTTCTTCCTCGAAAGCTTGCCTCACATTAAATATTTTCTGGAAAACTGAATAATAAGGTTGAGATCTGTAAAAATAAGGCTGTTTTTTTGCTCCATTCAAGAGTCAGTTCCCTCCATCTTCCTTGGCTGCAGAAGATATTAGCTCTCAAATTGCTGCACTGAGTATGCTTCCTGTATTGTTTCCTGTAGGTGGCTCTTTAGTTAATTCCAAGTGCATGTGGCAATTTTTGAAGTTGTATCTCCAAAATACAGACCAAGAAAAGAGAACAACTTTATGCCATGTGCATAAATAACTACAAAAAATACCCCAAAGGATTCAAGTTTTTTCTCCCATCAGCAAAAAATATTAAATGTAGAAATACATTGTGACCAAATCCCAGAGGTTTCTATTTCCTTCTGTTCTTAATTTATCTAACTGGTTTTCTGCATTAGCTACGTGTAGGACTTGGCTTCAGTTGACACACTTTCTACAGGTCTTTCTGAGAAATCATTTACATACAGAGACGATGCACATGCATGTAATCGAATTCCCAAGCTTCCTTGCAGACAGGCCTGTTGATGTGTAATCAAAAAACAAGGAAACTTGCACAATAACACCTGCAAAACTGAAATTCTACTTTAAAAAGGAAAGATAAAAACAAAACCGAAAGGAAAAAAAGGATCTTTTAAATTTAGATATAATTATAATTACCTTAAGTATTAAGTGTTTCTCATGGAGTTACGTTCCATTTTTATCTTGAGAACTCATCTAGTGCTTGCTTTGCTTTTTAAATCACTATTATTAAGGTTACCTACTTAATAAATGGTGTGTGTGTGTGTGTGTGTGTGTGTGTGTGTGTATCACTTACATGCTTTGCACTTTAACTTTTCAATCATGTTGCCTGGTGGACAGACATAGTTTTACTTCCCTGAGGGAGATGGTCCTGCTTTTTTTTTCCCCTGAACTCCAGGGACAAGCACCCTTCTTCACTTTTGCAGTCATTCAGTTTCCATAACAATCATTCAAAGGTATTCTCTTCCACAAGGTATTTACCCAGCATGGACACAGCTCTGATAAAAAACACAGGAGAGAAGAGTTCCCCTGACTCACAGGTATAAGTCTTAGCAGTAACAACTATAAGTGACCCATTTGCAACACACTTGACAGAAAAATCTAGGGGTTTACAACATTTCTACTGTTAAAGCAGCAAATCCTCAGTGGCTAAAATGCCACCAGTAAGGAAAGGCCCATCTTTAAGAAGGGACACTAATTGTGACAAGTGTGCACTTCCACACTGCCACCTATTGGGAGATTTTCAAGAACTTCTTAAATATTAGCAAATTCTAGTGGAAGGTGTTCTCATGAGACAGATACCACTCCTGTCCCATAGAAAGAGAACAACTTGTGGATCAAGGGGAAGAATTTCAAAGGTGTACCACCAGTGCTGCCTACCTAATACCAAAATATATTTCCTCACCTTCACCATGGACCACTGCAGTGCTACCACACTTACCAGGTTACAAATACGAAGTCCTTTAAAAGCTGGGTATGTTATTTAGATGCCTAAGTGCAAGGCTGAAATTCACAGCTGAATCAGCTCTTTCACTGTCCCACAAGAGTTGCCAGGGGCTGTAATCTGCAGTCCTACACCCCACAGTGATGTTACCCAGTGACAGATGCAGAAGGCTGCCCTGTTAGAAATGACCAGAACATAATACAGCATAACATACATTTTTCAGGGATGTAAGCAAGTGAAACAAGTATTCAGGCTGCATGGGTATTATATTATTCATAAAAAAAAAGACTCAGCCAGAGGCGAGTAAAGTATCCTTGCTCTTTTAATTCCCACCACCCATAAATAATCTTCCTGTTTGTGTTTTATTGAAAAACAACTGATTTAGAAGTCACCTAGTGCTATAATCCCTGCTTCACAACTGCCATCTGTCCTGCAGTGGGAGTAACGGACCCTTTCATTCACAAGCAGAGCCAGGGGAATAAAGAGGAAGAGGAGGAGTTGAAGGGGAAGAGAGTGAGAAAGCGGATAAATTCCGTTTGTGCTATTAAAAAAAAATAGAAAAGTGAACTCAGTGGTTGAAAAGTGAAGATAAAAAGATGAAAACAGTAATCTTGCTACAGAAACCAGAGAATTATGTTCTTGCTCTACCCCTCTTTTTTCTTTTTTTTTTCTTTCACACCGTACAAACTGTAGCACCCTGAACAACTCACTCCCCTGCTATTTCCAGCACTTTAGAGAAACTTTTCAACATTTCTGTTCAACACATATTTTCAGCAGCGAGGTGAAGACAATAAGTAAACAGGTAGTGAAGGGCTATTTAGAGAGCTGGTCAGTCACAGTAATAATAACAACGCAAAAAGAAAAAACCCCACACGGCACAGAACATCTATCCTATGCGCTGTAGCCACAGACAACACATGACCTCTGACAAACAGTTTTCAGAGTAATTTTAATGCTACTCTGGATTTAACTTGACTAACTGGTAGCAATTGAGCACATCTTTTTTTGTGGCAGCAGTTATCTAAAATGCTACAATAACAGCATCAAA
Source organism: Vidua chalybeata (assembly GCF_026979565.1). Lineage (NCBI taxonomy): Eukaryota > Metazoa > Chordata > Aves > Passeriformes > Viduidae > Vidua > Vidua chalybeata. The sequence goes on from NC_071531.1 coordinate 13,061,221, forward strand.
AGTAGAATGGTGGAAGATTGGTTTTCCATTGTGCTGCTGAACTGGCATAATGCCCACTTTAAAAGCAATTCGCTGCTCATCACTGAAATCTGGCAGACACGACACTAAATGCCTTGAGGGAAAAAAAAAAAAAAAAGGGTCTTGAGAAGGGGGAACCACTCCAACCACCAAGCAAAGAAAAAGAAGGAGACTGAAAAAAGAAAGAAGGGAAGAAAGAAAGCAAAGAACGATGAATCTATGTAAGAAGAGAAAATTGAAAAAATAAAAAGTTTAGCACTGCATGCAGACTCAACAGGCACTACTTAATTTACTTGAAGATTTTATCGCAGGCTTGCATTAGTAATATCAGAGCAAAACAAAAGCAAATTTATATTTATGTCTGTCTATTGTTCTGATGAAGTGAAAACGTACTGAGTTACGTCAATCATTTGTCAAACACGTCTTCCTAGTTTTATTTACCACTAAGTATAATGAGTAAATATGTGATAATAAAACTCTTCTTTTTATACGGACATATACAATTTTTTCCCACAACTAAATACAGGTAATGATTTAGGAAGCTTTCAAAATGTCTTTTTACTGTCAATAAAACTAATTCTATTCCCATTTTCATGTTAAAAAAGGGCTTTACAAATGAAAATTCAAATTAAAATTCTGATTATAGTGTAGTGTGACAACACCTGTATTTATAATTTTACTGTCAGCTAGCTCGCAGTGTTTAACAATAGCTTGAAGCAGGAAAGTAATTGGAATTTGTCTGTAACATGCCAGATGACAACACTGGGCACTTTGCTGTGCTAAAGCAAATTTGGTCTGATGACAAAATAACCTTAGAAAGATCGGGCAGCACCCTGCACCATCCAAAAGGTTAAATAAAGCTATCCCTTACCCAGGGACAAAATCTATTCTGGTAAACCAAAGCAGTTGAGCAGTAGCTGCAGGCAGGGTACCCCAGGAGCTGGCTGGCCTCTCTGAACAGGCATCTCTCAAGTCCCTCCCTGCAACATTCACCTCCCAGCAGCTCTTCCAAAATGGTGCATTACTCCAATATCAGCCCCGATGTAATTCAGAAACACAGGAGAGAAAGGAAGCGAAGGACACCAGGCTGGGAAGAGATGCTAACACAAGTGCTGCAGTTCTGTGGACCTCTGTGGGAATAAAAAAGGAAGCCTAAAACAAAAATGTGCAATGCCACCGTGAACATGGAAGTATCCTGTGTCCTGTGTTTTTGTATCTCCCACACACATGCACATACTGACTGGTGCATGCTGACAGGCCAGGTGAAAATTAGGACACAAACACATACACTTTAAGAAAAAGGTAAAAAAAAGGCAAAAGAAAGCGCTTTTCAATCTGAAGATTTCAAAACTTAAACACATGCCACTCTCCACACACAACTTGTCTTACTGAAGTCAACAAATTAAAAGCCCGTGTTTTTCATTATGCTGAAGACAGAATAAAAATAAAGAAAAGGAAGCCACATAAGAAAGAAAAACAGAATGACAGTGATGTTTTAGTTTACACTAGATATGGCAACACATACAAACTGTCAAAACTATGGAGTGAAAAAAGCTGTTATCAAGCAACTGTCAAGAGAGTCCTCTGAGATTTGGAAATCTTGTGTTTATTGTAACTACTGCACATTACACAAAGAAAGAAACATCCCTCTTCTTACCATTGCTGCTAAATATCATGCAAGAGAACCCAGACTTCTCCCTCACAGTTTAGTTTAATTTTTTTTTTCCTGTGCAATTCTGTGCTTGACAGCACAGGGACCCTCCTTTTTCAGGTTTTTATTGTTTGGTCAAAGTTCAGAGAGAAACTTGAGGTTATAAAAAACATTATTTCATTTTCAAGAACTATCAACACCCATTTTATGTTGTTAACTTGTTGTCCATCATTTAAGAGTAGAACTGTTGACACCAAAATACACAGACTAAGGATGTCTCTCTTAAAATACATACATAGAAAGAGCAAAGATAATGGAAACAGCTATTTTACTAGACATACTAACAATTCTTTTTCATGTATTTTAACATAGTGACTAGAAATGAGTCAGTTAACTGGCAGTGGGCTACAGTAATATTCAAAGGTTTAGTCTGAATGTATTAATGCAGATTTTAAATTTCACTTTCTGATTATAAGAAAACAACTACCCCTCAGAGAGAAATCCTCAGTATCTACAGGGTTTCAATAGAGCCCTCAAAGTACTGTTTTGAGTGACAGCCTTCTATGATAATTTCTCAACCAGCAGCAACATTCCAACCATGCTGGTACCTGGTTAAAAACTTGTGACCAAAAAACAGATTGCTTTTTGCTTATTACTCACTGTGAAATCGCATTTATTATAATTTCTACACTTCAGGTTTATGTAAAAATCACCTTTATTCTGAATCACTGGTTTTACAGAACAAACATCTGATTAGGTCCCAAGATTTAGCCTGAAGTTCTTGAGAAACAACGAAGCCTTGAATGTGTTTGACAATGCAAGTTTTAATGACTTCATCAGTTCTGGGGAGGGTAATGTTGAACCTCAAATCTCAATTAAGGAAGACTCAAATATTGTTTGAGCACAAGAGCAAATGATCTGTTGCCCCTGTGAAGTCAATGAGCCCACACAGAGTACAGTAGTTTTAAATGCCTCAAAACTGATGTTATTTCATTCTGAATTTGTTAGGGATATCACATCATCTCTGTAGATCTTAATGTGAGCTGACTTTCTAGGACCAAGCATCAGCCCCTGTTGGAGCTACCCACAGTGGCCACCACTCAGCAGACAACAAACACCACCTGGGAATCACTGTTCCTCATCCCTGAGCACTGACCCTGATACAGCCCAAATGCTCAAACTCAAAGAGACATCTTCACATTTTTGCATATATAGATTTCTTTTTTTTTTTTAAGTCTTAAGAGCACTTTTTCAAAATGTCATAATATTTATGATCATTGCATGAGAATACTTGAACAAAAATTCAGCCTGACACATTATACTCCCCAGAACTACCATGACCACCTAGGTATAATTCTATCTCCAAATATTGGTTAACCTCACACAACACTATGACTAACATATTATCTCAGCGTAAAACATAAAATAAAAAATAAAATTGTTGAGAAACTTAACAATAATGAATCTTTCCCACAAAAAACTGCATTGTTAGCTGCATTATTTCCTAGCTTTGACTCTCAAGTACTTCCTCCTCCTGGCTTATAAGAGTTTTAAAGTACCATAACAATTACTGCATAAACAGCTGCAGCTACATGTCCATTTAGCACAGTCTTTTGAAAAATATATATTAATACCCTAATATAAGCTTACACACATGCTCATACAAAAAAACATAAGAAACAAAACAGCACTCTAATCCTCAGAAATTTAATGACATGAAATAAAGCTATTTTCAAGACTGGCAGAGTTGTAACACTGCATAGATATGATCCATATGCTAAAAGTCTATTCAAGTACTTACTGCTCCATAAATAGCAACAGTTTTGTCAGTGATCTGCAGCAAAAAAAGAAAGACTATAGGGAAGGTTTGTGCAGAGCAGAGGTGAATTGTTGAACAGGTACTGGGCTTCCACTATGATTAGATTTGGGATTATTAAAATTTGTAAGAAATAACGAAGTTAGCCTGACTCATCAAGGTCTTTTCATCTTACCCAGTCTACCAAATATCCTTTGGAAGTTCAAAAAAGCACTCTGAAAGCTGTATTTTAAAAAAGTCAAGTCTGACTGAAAAGCTCATCTGCCAAATCCTCTCCTTCTTCATATACACTTGTAAGGGTTAGGAGATAGAGGGAAAAAAAGAATGAGAGAAAAAGAGGGGGTCATTATAGCTGAAATTCAACACATTGAAGTTGGCATCATCAAAATAAAGAGCTCCTCCCATTAATCATGAAATTTAGAGTACTGGAAGATCTACCAGACCTATTTTACTGAACAGGAAAATTCAGTACCAGAATATTGTTAAATTGAGTTACCATTATCAGTGGAAAAATATGCTCTATTTCCTATTATTTATGAAGCCCTGTTCTTTTCTTTCTTACCAATTACATTCCCTATCATTTCCAAAATATACAAACTCTTTTCAATCAACAGATTTCTTTATTACAGTGTACTGCATGCTTGTTACTGCCTCTTTTCTATATTGAACCCTTGATTGGACAAGCATTTCAAATTTAACATGGACTGTGATTGCACACATCAAACAAATTAAACCTGCCAATCTCTTTTTGGAGGATATCCTTTATATATACTATCACTGAAGAGGACCCCAAGTATATTTGTTTAGAAGAAATGGGGAAGGAGGAAATATTATTATGGCAGAAACAGAAGACATTTATTTCCCCAAGACGTGTAACTGGCGCTGCATCCTCTTTTTCCCATTTCCCAGTGAATTATTTTATAACAGAAAAACATACTTGCTGAATTTCTCAGTGTCTGTTTTTTCTTTAGGAAAATAGCTAATCATCTTGCAAAAATGAGATGGCAGTAAGAGATGAATGATCCAGTACCCATGAAACTGATTTTCCTTACGTGAAGCAGTTGTAAACCCAGATAAAAGAGTTATTTGTAGAGTAACAAAACTAAAATGCATGGGGTTATGCAAGCCTGTTGAAAATGAGACTCAGCTTTTCAGAGCTTTTGACTCTGCAAGCAGGCACCCAACAGGATGAGAGAACAGTCTTAAGCTGCACCAGGGGAGGTTTAGGCTGGACATTAGGAGGAATTTCTTCACAGAAGAGGTGATTAGATAGTGGAACAGGATGCCCAGTGAGGTGGTGGAATCACCATCCCTGCAGATGTTTAAGAAACAACTGGACATAGCACTCAGTGCCATGGTTTAGTTGGCATGGTGGTGTTTGGTCGAAGGTTGGACTTGATCATCTTGGAGGTCTTTTCCAATCTTAATGATTCTATGAAAATACTAGAAAGCATTTGCTTGGAAGAGGCAGTTCAGAGATGCATTGGTTTAAAATCAAAGTCAAGTGGGAACAAGTCTAAAACCAAAAAAGCAAATAAACAGAAAGCCCTTGCAATATCACAAAACAGAACTGAGCAAAGTCAAGACAATCAAGACAAGCCAAGGAATGTACAAAACCCACAGAATAAATGGAATAAATTAGAAAAATTAAGATACCTGCTAGCAATACTTGCCTAAAAGCACTCACAGTTCTTTGCACTTATTAAAGCTTAATATAAATTTTTCTTCTGCAAATGCTCGTGAAACTGATATATATGCTTATCTGGAAGACACCATCAGTTTCCTGCTTTATCTGAATCATCAGGAAAACATAAAAATGACAGACTATTAATGCTGCTTTTACAGCTGCTGAGCACTGAATCTTCATTCAGAAGATCAAGGTGCTACACTCAGCTTTGCCACCACATTGCAGCATCATACCAGACCAGTTGCTGAATCCAGGCTTCATTATTTGTCTGCAGAACAGGTTGGACGACACCTCCTCATCAGACCTACTGCTTCTCTTGCACTACAAATTCTATAGGCAGAAATGGTCTTAAAGATTGCCTATTTCTGGTGCACCAGACCTCCAGACAGCAGCAGAATACAAATAATAACTAGTGATGTGAAACCAGCCTCCTGAGAGAAGAGGTAAACCATATACCACATTTCCAATTTTTGTTTCAGAAATGTCTCTGCTGGTGTCTGTATTTTTGATGGCATAAAATATTCCTCTTCAACTGCTCAAGATGCTCATGTCAGAGTTGCTATGAATCATGGGAGGCACTTCAACAGCAGTTTGAATGTATTTAAATTTGGGCAATGTTCATTCTCATCAAAAGCTCACAAGTCTTCACGGGTGAAGGTTCTACTCTTGTCTCTCAGAGACAGAGGAAAGAATACAATGGAAGACCTGGATCTGGAAACTAAGAACTTACATCTGCAGTTAGAACAGGTATTTATCTTATTTTTGCTGAAACTGGTAAATTCAATTTTGATAGCAATAGTGCAACCAGGTATCCAGCACATGATAGAAGTCACCTGCACAAATGCGATGTGCAAAACAAAGATAAAACCAAAACCAAGATTATAAAAACTGCTAGATTTCTTAAAAGTTGAATTAAAAAGTTTAAAATGAAATTTAATGAAGAATCTGCTGTTCTACCTTGCTTTCACTTGACACAGAATTTACACCAACAATGTACTGAATGCCTAGGTGTTGGTGTGACTATAATGAAAAAGACGAAAATCAGAACAGTGAAGATTTACTGCAAAACCCTAAAAAGACCCCTAAGCATTTAGCACTACCTCATTTAGTGAGTAACACGTGGGTTTCTGCCTACCACGGGCAGTGTTGGCACTCCTCACCTGCACAGAGGCTGAACTCCACCAACGGGGCACTCACTCTAGGACAAGCTTACCATCCCCAGTGGTACTGCCCTCTTCACCACAGGCACTAATCCCAGCCTTTAAGAGGACACAGTCACACTGCCTAAGGCCTAACCTGCACACTCAAAAAGCGTGGCAGGAAAACTCAGCCTGGGGGAAATTGAGATGTTAATGCTGGAAGTTTCCAATACCCACCTTTTACTGCGATTACACCTTCAGTTAGACACCACAGACAATGAAAGGAACAGGATACAGGGGGGCACACACCATTAATGTCATCACTGACTGTATGGGAAGGAAGAACCTAAGGGTTAAGATGAATGTAAAGGTTCAGCGAAGAAATAATTTCTTGGAGATCACCCTTTAAACTCAGTTTTGCTCCGAGGCTTGGAAGATGTAAACACGCTGTGCCTAGTGAAATTGTCTCCACTAATACAAATACAGCTTTTTTTCATGAGACTAAACTGTGAAGGTCTTTTGACAATACCAGATACTATTCACAGCTATAATGGTTTTTAGAACACATAATTCACTACACAATCACAGGTTCAGGTGACTAAACACTCCACAATTTAGATGGTAGGAACTGAGCAGGAATATGAACTTTGGAGCACACTCAAACAAATCTACTGCTCTGCAGATGACAGACACCAATGTCTTCATAGCAACGCTTTGGATTTGTGACACTGAAGAAAATAGTATTTCTGTGTTTAATTGCAAACTTTACGAGAAGCTAACAATCAGAACTTCATCCTCACAGAAAACTAGTATTGCTGAAATGAAATTTGTCTAAACAGAAGAAACACTGAAATCATTTTAAAATATAGAATCACTGAATTTAGAAACAAACATGAACACTCTGGGGCAATGAAAAAGCTTCAGAATCAGTGCTGAGAACTGGCTAATATAGTTATTTTGATTTTAGTAAACATTATGGCATTAGTTTGATATTGGAAACTGCTTCCCAAAATCCACATTAAGCCTCTAGAAATTCTAAGTATTCTACATAGGGATTCCCAGGTACTGTGCTTAGTGAAAGTCCTATATTCAAAATTATCATTCAGACACCTGAACCACAAATGTGAATCTAAGCTGGTCAGAAAAGACAGAGAGAGGTGCAGTCCATAAAGACAGTCAGCAGTGTGAGGGACACTTTGAAATTTTTGCTCAAGGCATTTAATATACACATTCAAAAGGGATGTAATTCCTTTGTCCTGAGAAGACCTTTCTGACACTGAGCTGGATAAGGAAGTTCTTTTTTATGTCAAGAAATACACTATTGTACCAGCTAGTGCCCTTTGCTTTATTAACTCTGTTTCTGCAAATGATTGTAAGTTCATCCAGCTCATCTCCTTAACCATTTCTTAACAAATCACACTTTAAAATAAGGAAAGCCCAAAACAAGATTGCAAAGAAGCCAGTAAACAACACGCAGATATGTCACATATGTCACTGATACAATTTATTCTGAGAACAAATTTATATGAAATAGCTAAGTAAAGATTTTGAGTGCAACTAGACTTGAAGTCTGATGACAAAGTCTAAGCTGTAAAATCTATGGGGACAACTGACAGATAACCACCAAACCCCACTGCAGACACTGAAGTTATTCAGGAGAACTGGAAACATCTTGCAACTACTGCTGTAGGGACCACACAAAGGCTACAGCTGCTTTGTACACATATGTAAAAAGATGTATATGGTGAACTATCTTTGCAAACCAGTATTCTGTGATAACCTCTCTTCACTTTTATTTCTTGGTCATGAGTCTCCTGGAGGAACAAAACTAAAGATTTTTGAGAGTTTAACTGTTATATTTTAGCTACAGAAGCCACTGCAGTGCCTTTTCTTCAAAAGGTAGACTTCTTACTCAAACCACAAGAAAAATGCTAACTAAAGCTGATTTTAAACTGTTGAGAGTTGGCATGAAACTGATTCTGACCAGGTTATCACAGGAAACATTTGCTTCAGATCCAGCTGGCTACTGGTAAATCAAAGGGGAAGCTAATGGGGTGGAATTCCAGCCTCATCCAGTGCTGGTGCCATCCACATCCAGACCTGGGGACTGATGCCTTCACTTTTCCCCAGATTAGGAGCTGCTATCGGGATACTAAGATGTATCTACTGCTTTCCCAAAGGATTTCTAGAAAGGGAAATAGTCATACACAGAATGACACAGCACTGTAAAATATTTTCAAAATGAAGGAATAAGTACTAATTTTTTTCTGTGCATAAATTACATTAAAAGCCTATGCAACATTTTTCAAAAATAATGCAAGAATCCCTGTTGAAAGCTACTGTGTAAATACTCTTCTTTTGCATTAAGCTAGCTATGCACAAACCAGAAAAATTTATTATGAAATGTGAAATCAACCACTTTGCAAACACCAAATATTCACAATGATAACTTCCAGGACACTTACATCTTAGCAAGTACAGGGAGATCATAGCTTTATTTTCAAAGATAATGAAGAGGGATAGAGGGAGTTTGTGTAAAAATTTATTCTGTCAGTATTTCTATTGACTTTCAACTAGAAGATTCTATGCAGCTACTCATACATTATAAGAAGGTGCCAGTTAATAAAACAGAATAAGAAGTTTTAAGAAGCATATTTTATTACTGTGAACACTGCAGGAGAACACTGTAATCTGAGATAACCTGGCAGGAACAACTTCATAACAATGCACTGCCATATCTACGTGTCCCATCCCTGGCAGCGTCCAAGGCCAGGCTGGATGGGCACCTGAGCATTCTCAGGTCTGATCGAGTGGGTGGCATCCCTGCCCATGCTGGGGGCTTGAAATTAGGTGATCTTTAGGGTCCTTTCCAACCCAAGCTGTTCTGTGATAATGTCTAATGCATGCTCCAGTGCCTCAGTATTTCAGAACGGACAGTTCTGTGATCTACACACACTGACTGACCAATTGCACATAAATGTTTCAATGCAGGGGTCTAAACTGACCAGTAAGGACTTGGACAGTATCAAAAATCAAAAAAAAAATTGTTTTTTTGCTCTCCACATTTAATGCATATACAATATTGTGGAACTTGCTCTCAGAAGTCAGGTATCTAACACTAACAAATGATGCACCAATGACCTTTGGAGATGCTAAAGGTACAGTCACAATCATGCATTTAAAAAAAACCCTGCTTTTCACAATAATGGGTGAATGTACAAAATTAAATGAGGCTTGCAATATAATCAGCGTGGTTGGCTGCTTTAATACATTCCATTTCAATTTAAAATCACCACAAGCCAAGAGTGATGAATCTAATTTGATCAGTTGTTCACGAAAAACACTGAAAAGAGATGTAAGCACACCTATCAACAGCTGGTAACATGACCTGCTTTCAGAAGCAATTAATCAGTTTTTACAGAACCAGGAACTCTTAAAATATTCAAAATCAGTTAAAGCCACATACTGTTAGAAGAGTGGAAAGGAATTCTCCTAGTAAGAGCATCTTACACATCAAGTTATTGCTTAAATCCACAAAAGCCAGAAAATATTCAAACAGAAAGGCCAAATCTCTAATAAAATGTGCAGCCAGGTGGCCCACTAACAGCAATAACGCATTGTAACTCCTCTGCAAAGATTTCACTGCTCTTTATTACATTTTCCAACTGTATTTCTTTCATATTTAGCTGGGTTTTATGAGTTCTTGCTAATATTAAATATGCATATTTGGCTGCAATAGAGTAAGTCTACAGATTACTAATAACTTCGTATAAATCCTGTCCTACACAAAGAATACACACTTTCAAAAGCAGAAGAAGCTCCCATGTAATTAGAAATACACAGATTCATTACTTCCCACTCAAAAACTACTGAGAACAATGTTGTCTTATTTATCACATCTGTCATGCTTGCCATGCTCTAACTTTATGAACCTTGGTCCTGGAGGCCCAAGATCTCTTGGTCTCCTGGAGACCCCACAGATCTCTCTGGCTGAGAAATTTTTTTGGGAAGCTGCTGAAACCAGTTCTGATTAATGAGACTGAAACTAACTTACAAATGGAACAGCACTATACCAGACTGCATCCATTCCGTCATTTATTAGCATCTGCATGAGAGGAAATTTTTGAAAGAGTTTCAAATCCAGCAGAATTATCCAAAACACAGCTTCGATTGTAACAGGAGATGACTGGTAGACAAGCCTTTCCTGGAGAATGATGATCTTGTGTATCAGCACATCAGTGCTGTTGGAAGACTTGGAATTCAATTGCCATTTACTTACTCAAATCATTACCATCACCAATTTGAGGAAATGACTTTTCTATAACATCAGGCATAAGGACAACATACACAAAAGTAAAACAAGACACCTGAAAGGAAATTGCTCTGTCAAAAACAGTCACTGAAACAGCAGAGATGACAACAGACTAAAGCATCTGCTGCTGGCATAGAAGATCAGCTATAAACAAAAGAAAAACACCATTTCTGATCTAGTTTTGGATGAAGCACGTGACCAAAATTAAACACCGCTGCTTTACTTCACTTATGACAAAAACCCACAACCTTGGTAAAAGAACAAACCCCACATGAGACATTTAATCCAAAAAGGCTTGAAATATCAACAGAAAAATACATATTTAATAAACACTTGCCCAACTTATTCATGTCTTTTGGTTCAAGTATTTGGTAACAGCTAGCTTTTTCCCAATTTAAGCTGTAGACTGTTAGCTACATATCAATGTCATAACAGTTCAGTTTTTTGATCATGAGCTTTTGTTACATCCTCAAAGGAATGAGATATAACTCACCATCATTTTTCACCTTCATCTACCTTCCACACAGTATTTTGCAGATTGGGAGGCAAAGCAGACCCCCAAAACACCAGAAAAAAAAAAAGAACATGAAAGTGTATCTCCTTTCTATCTAAAAGGGAACTTAAAACACCCCCCATTTAATGAAATGCTGCTCACCCTTAAGTAAATGCTTATCAGACTGTAAGGAGCAAACAAATGTATAATTCTTGGTGATATACAAAATTCCAGAAAAAAATCCCACAGATCACAGCTGCTTGGATACATTTCTGGGATGGGTGCCCAACACAGGATTCTTTTCCGACTGTGTGCAGAGGAATCTTTCATCATCCTTTAGAATATAATCAAATTATGCAGTAGTTGCTTGCAGGGGACCCTTATCTACAAATACATCTAGAGGTAAACAGCATCTATCTGTGTATTAAAATGGAAGAAACTGCCAGCATACTGTTCCTCCTGAATACACCCATGTGCTTTATAGAAATTAAAAAAAAAAAAAAAAATCCCTTTCTTCGTAAACTTTAAATTTTCTCTTTTTTTTCCTGTCAGACTAGTCCTGCTGAGCATTATAGAGTCAAACTTCCTCAGAGAACAGCTCACTTAGTGAGTCATTGGTGCTAAGGTCACCTCATGTTCAGCAGCACATTCTGGGACCAGGAACATCCAACCCCCTGATGGTTACAGATGCTGGTTTACAAACTCTGCAAGCTACCAGTGCAAGGGATGGGCAAGAACCATCCCAGCACATGCTGAATGAGGAACATGTTTCCTCTGTCACACAACAGAGAGTGACCAGAGCTGAAATACTTTCTCTTGTCATGGTGCTGCACACCAAGTGCAGGGGAACACTTCCAGCTATGGCCATATAAACAGGTATGAGATAAACCAGGGAAAATTAAACCATTTCTGGCCAACTTAAGTTATTGGTCCCTAATTTAATTAGACTTTATCAAAGATGAAGGAATCCAAGAAATAATTAGTCATTCACATGGAAAGGCACTAAATAACTCAAGTTCCACTGCTGGTGAAGCTTATACCCTCTTCAGGAAAGCAACTTGGGCCGACTTCTGAAAAACAATCTTTTCACAAAGTTAAGGAGACAAACTACTCCCTGCCACCTTTACCTTGCAATGCTGGGGAAAAAGCAGTGGAGAAAATGAAGAATCATCAACGTTTAGCACATCACCCCTGCTCTAACCTAGTGTACAGTACAGTAACTTCAAGAAATGCATTACTCTGTTTTAACACATTGGTCAATGTAAAAAGAAAATGAACACCAAACATTTTAATTTTTTAAAATTATTTTTCCTGTTTCTCCCTGTGCACTCGTCCCAAATCCTCCCAGTTCTTCACAAGACACTAAAGTGAATAAAATACATAGCTGCAGCTATTCGGATACAGTGATCAAAATTCTTTCTTTTCCAAGATCCCGCCCACACGATCTACTAGAGTCTGTATCCTCTATCCTGCCCCTCAAGAGCACATGAGATGAGCCATTCTGAAACAGTGAGATCACAGGCTCAGCTGCCACTAATATATCAAGGGCACAACAATATCCTCCTTCCCACTGATGCAACCAGCTCCACTACCAGGATGCCAATACATTTGTTTTCTTCCACCCCTCCATCCCCACACCCAGGGAAGCATGTCTGCTGATCATCTGCTATTTGTGAAGTCAGCAATCCTGAACAGGGAATACAGGAGATATGCAATGGATGTGAAACAAGGAAGCAGGTTACTTGGGTACCACAGCATTAAGTACTTTCTGACAAAGACTGCATTAGCGGATGACAGGACACTGAACACACAGCGAACAAAACGCTTTGTAGATTTTTCTGTCCCTGATGTTGCAGCTGATCTGGAAGAGAATGTGCAGAGTCCCTCAGGCAGAGATAGCCTTTGATCTCAATGTCCTAACTTGATACACTTACAAATCTGCGAGTGCCTTTTGTCTTCTGCCCTCCCTAAAGAGGGTCTACAAGTAAAATAATGGATTATCGGAGGCTGCTCTGCTATAAGAAAATATATTTTAAAGGCCCTTCTAAAGTCAACTTTGTAAATGTATATTTTCCTTTTTCATGCTTGACATTCAAGCAGAAGGAAGAAAGATTATGTGCTATGATCTGTAGAATATTAAACTCCTCCCCATGATAACTTTGTCTGGAGTTATCAAAATCCCTGTATTTACTGAATATGAAAAAGCAGAGGTTGATGTGGCTGGCTTTTAACTGCTGGAATCTTTTGTGAGTAAAAAATAGCTATTAATAGATAACAACTGTTCACCTTGAAGACTGTAAATTAATTTTCAAATGACCCAATACAAGAAGTTTCATCTTAGATTTGTCCCTTCAAAAAAACAGTACCAGTGTGGAACTACAACCTCTGCTTCTGCACAAATAACCACAAAACAACAGCCTGCTCCTGTGACAGAAGGCGAAACTCCATTCTGGAAGTGATTTTTAACTGGCTGGTTTGCAGACCTCAAGACAGGCTTTTCTACAGGAATGATGGAAGTTACAGAGTTTTGCCTCCTCATTGATGAGATGCCTTCCCCAGAGTCCATACAATTAGCTATGCACACTTCAAAAATAGGTTATTCTGGAATGTAGAAATGGTTTATTTTAGAACACAAGAATACACTTTTCTCACTTTGCTTTAGCCAACAGAGGTTGTTAACTGGAGAAGGATAAAGAAAACTACTTTCATGCTACTTTTTTATTCTTTGGTGAAAAACCTCGAGGTGACTGGAGTGTTGTACACATCAATTTTTCACTTTTGGCATCTAACGTGGTAATATGTTCTTGGTACAATTTTTCCAGTAATACTGCTGTGTAGATCTGAAGTAGTCACCACCTCGGACCTCCTTTATAACCAGCAAAACACGGAGGCATTTCTCATGTGTGATCCACCAGCCTAGTACAGATGGTATCAGCTGAGCCATGTCCTAGAACTGCCTAATTCTCCTCAGAATATAAAGGACCACAGCCTGATAAAATCATATACAAATACTTGAACTTTGAGATCTTAAAGTCAGCGGTGATGAAGTGCACTCCTTTGCAGAGAATATTCTCCACTGGTGATATTTGGTGTGGAATGCCTGCTTTGCTTTACCTTGAACAGCAAAGCCCCACCTCACACAGTATTTACAGACTCAACTACCTACATAACAAGGTAAGGAGAGTGTACATAACAAGCTGATCACAAACCAGCAACAGGCACTTGCAGGAAGAAGGCAACAGCACCCAGAGCTGCATCAGCAGCAGGTGCAGGGAGGTGACCCGTCTCCTTTGCTCAGCCCTGGAGAGAAACATCTGGAGTGCTGGGTCCAGCATCTTTTATTAAAGGCAATGTCTATTAGCTGAAAGATAAGGGTGGCTTCTTACTACATATAAGGCCTGTCACTGGGGTAGTTTATATTATCTTTATAATTGGGATATATTGCTCTATAGAGCTTTGCTTTATAACAGAATGTTTATTTGATCTTCAGGCATTTCTTGGGCCTCTCTTGGCTAGGCACACTTGAGGACACAAAGTACCCATGTTGCTGGAAAATTTTAAATGCAAAAATTTATATGTAAGTTCAACAGTACTTTTTTTCTTGAGTGCTGTTTGTAGCTCCCAGTTTGAAAAGAACTCAATTCTTAAAATCAAAGTATATATACCAACTTGAATTATGCTAAGAACATGGTTTATCATAATAATGGCCTTCAAAAATGTGCTATTCAACAGAAATACTGGCCTACTCCAGACATTTCAAAAACATCAGCTTGCAAGTGTTGAAGAAACTTCCCAAGAAGGATGTACTCCATCTGTAAAAGTGCTGATTTCTGCAAAGAGAGATTTCCTCCCAAATCATATTTTATGTTTAGAGGACAATAAAACCCCCTTCTTTGACATACTTTTCCAGAGCCCTCACTATACACATCAAGAACAAGACGATACAAAATTATATTTTCAAGCCAACCCAAGTCTAAAATTCTTTTAGAGATGACTAATGCCAGTTTAAGACTGTGCCCATGACTGTGCAACCGTTTTCAGTAATATATACATAGAGATCTTATTTAACAATTCCCTAATTGAGAAAACTTCTCACAGGATAACAAGTGTAATGAAATCCAGTTTAGGGAGCTCCTACTGGAAACACAGGACCTAATTTTAACCACACTGGATTCAAACAACCCATAAAAATAAAGGCTACATCTTGCAATGACCTATTTGACTGTCTAGCTGTACTGCAAATTAGTTTCATTTACTGTTGCCTCTTTAAAATCCTTCAACATATTTGATCCTCAGAGCTCCCACCTGCATTTTCCATACCGAGAATTTTGGGATTGTTCTTTGTCAAATTCACTTCATGTATCTGTTCTGTTCCTTGATGTCTTTTTCTTATTTTGCACTAATGCTCTTACCTCACGTAGTTCAAAACAAGCATTTCTCATTTCCTTTACAGAATACAAAAAAGTCCACAAGGATCCCTGCGGCAACCTAATAAAATGTTACCTTAGTATTAAGATTTTTTTGGGCCCTTAATTACAGTACCAACACAGTGCCATGGATGTGGATGGGACAACTGGAAGTTCTCTACCTGTCTCTTAAGAATCAAAGACGAAATGAATAACCCACAGCCCTTTTCTTCCCCACGAAAGAGTTTACTTTATAATCGCTATGCTACAAAAAATCCTCAACAACTCAAATCCCCTCAAAGTGAAATGTAATTTTTTGAAGCATAATGCTGAATCACAAGTATTGTTTCTATAGTCAAGGGTAGAGGCACACAGACCAGTAACTGCAAGACATCCTGACATATGAATGTGTAATGTAAAGCTTTAGCATGGAGTATTAGGGATAAGGATTACCCTATACTGTGGCAATCTGTGGTTGTATCTTACCCTTCTTGATGCGGATGGTAGCAGGAAACGGAAAGCTATTTCCAAAGGATCTCTGAACAGTCTTTACTTAAGTAAAAGAAGTGTGAAGATGAGGGCTCCTGAAAACCCAGCAAGCCTATCACTTCTCAAGAATCTATCTCAATGATTGTATTTCCCCTCCAAAAAGCCATTAAGGGAACTGGAAGAAGGAAAACTAGAATGCACTAAAGGGAACTTACAGGAAAGATGAAGAGATAATATTTACAAGAGCATATAGTGACAGGAAAAGGGAAAATAGGTTCAAACTCAGAGGGCAGGTTTAGATTAGATATTAGGAAGAAATTCTTTACTGTGAGGTTGGTGAGGCACTGGCACAGGTTGCCCAGAGAAGTTGTGGATGCTCCATCCCTGGAAGTGTTCAAGGCCAGGTTGGGTAGCCAACCTGGTCTAGTGGAAGGTTCCCTGCCCATGGCAGTGAGGCTGGGGCTAGGTGATCTTAAGGTCCCTTCCAACCCAAACCATTCTATGATTCTATGCTGGAAGAGCTGATCAAAACCAGGACCTACATGAATGGGAGAGCTGCCAGACACCACAGGCTAAAGTGGGTCCTGGAGGCTCAGGCTGAAACAAAGCATATTTGTTGTCCCTATGGGTCAGTGCAGCATTAGTAGTCACTTGCAGGACAGACAACACATGTACCTAACAGAAGTCACTAACGTTAAATGCCTTAGCAGAACAAAAATTATACTTTTTGGTATTTGGTAGAAAATACTGACATGCTTATACGTTAATTGACTAAATACTGAAATAAAATGCATGTTTTGTCTAAATAGAAGCTCCTGACTGAATACTTCTCTTGCTCAAAATTTGCAAAACAACAGAAATAAAACAATAAACCAAAAGGAAGCAAAGTCTTCAGACTGTATTGAAAAGTTCAAAAAGGCTTTGAACTTACTTCATTGTAGTACTTACTTTGAAATTACTTCATTGTAATTTCTGAATTTTATCAGAGTTCCTGGGTTTTTTTTAAAAATTGGAAAAGATTTTTAATTTGTGTCCAGGTCACATTTATGGCTGCTTTCATCATTGTTGTACCTGAAATAGAGCTTAAACTGAGAAACAGCTGATAAATCTTTGGAGAATAGAAATGGAAAGTATAGAAATAGCCGTTTTAAACTTGCATCCAGACTTTCAGAAACTAAAACCTTCAAATTAGAACCTCTGTTTCTCTCTCTTTTTTGTTAGACTGTGTCATGAGAGGAACAACAAAGCTGGTGAAGGATCTGATGTGTGATTCCTCACCAGGAGCAGCTGAGGGAGCTGGGGGTGTTTAGCCTGGAGAAAAGGAGGCTCAGGGCAGACTTCATTGCTCTCTACAACTCCCTGACAGGAGGGTGCAGCCAGGTGAGGGTTGGCCTCTTCTCCCAGGTAAGCAGTGACAGGACAAGGGGAAATGGCCTCAAGTTGCACCACGGGAGGTTCAGGTTGAATGTCAGGAAAAAAGTCTTCATGGAAAGAGTGGTTAAACACTGGAATGGGATGCCCAAGGATGTGGTGGAGCCAACACCTCCAAGAGTGCTTAAAAAACATACGGCACTTTTTTCCAAACAAGAAGCTAGACTATAGATCTCAAATTAAGTAATACTCAAAATCACTGAATTAGTCTCAAGTTATCATGCCATTGCATTCATGATAACCAATTTCAAACCCATTAATTCCTGTACAATACAAAATTTAAGTATGAAATAGTCCACATCATGTTCCTTGTTACTATAGCTTAACATTATTCTTCAAAAACATGGCAGTTAATGCTCTAAGTATGTTAACTACATTGGTTTTGGTCACTCACCATTATTTTTCAATAACTACGTTTTAAACTACAGGCTCAGCTCTATCAAAAAAAAAAAGAAGAAAAAGTCCCTTTAATGCTTTTTTGCTCTCTGCCATGGCTAACAGAATCTCAAATTAAAATATTAATCTGACAAATGTGCTACTGTTAGTTTATAGAACATATATTGTCACATTAGAAATACAAAAAATATCATAACTAGCTAAATATTTTAATTACAAGTCTGTAGAATTCTATTAATGTCAAATATTATTTGTTTTTATAATATAAATAAACTAGCTTAGGCTGTCACTCATTTCTTTTTATTCATTTTTTGTTTTGTCTTACTGCATGCCTCTCTCACAAAGTGAAAAATGTCTATTTAAAGATAAATGGAAATACTACAGTATGTAACGTTTTCATGTCAAAACAATTACATTATTATATTCTGAGTTAAATAATATAAGATAGGAAAACATTTTGATATGCATTTAACAGTTGTAATCCTTGCAGGATCAACTTCTTCCAAACTTATTTCTGCCAGATGAAAACAAAGAGCTCCCTAACCTGACCAGCTGCCCCTTGTACCCATCTCTGTCCCCTCCCAGAACAGGGACAAGCCAGGACAAGAACATCCTTCTGTAATTTTTTTTGAAGGCTGAACCACGTTTTGGCCTGTCACAGATGACTAATCTGTTCTCAAAAGACAATCACATTAGACTAAAACATGAAATCTGGTAGTTGGATTGTCAGAATGAGATCAACATCAAAATACCTACAAAGGTCACAGAACGAGTGTGGCTTTGCTTACAGAGGGACTTGAAAACTGCAAGTGGAGGCTTTGCCCACAAGACAGAGAGGTATTTCTTTTCTAGAATATGTACTCCAAACACTGTCTTGTGCATTCTTTATTTTCAAGGCAGCTACACCCATGGCTTCAAGTGCTCAATTGCCCCTGCTCCTCCAGAAACACATCAGTTGGGATTGGTTGATACCACCACAATTTTCTGATGTAGAGATGGCAAAAATGTAATAATCCTTTATAGAAGGCAGTATTTTTTAAATTTAAATAAATCAAATTTAAGCTGCATTTAGACACTTCTTTGTCTTGTGCTGCATTCTTATACACATATCATGCACCGTTTTTGTGTCCCCTATGGAATAAAACAAAAATTTTCCATTATGCTATTCTCTACACGGCTTACTAGTCCCTAATAAAAAGAAGAGATTATCTCCATCCATTTCTTAGAAGAGAGCATAACTATATTTTCATAATGTATTTGATAGAAATCCTTTGTTTGTTGAGGATATAGAAAGATATTTCAAAAGAAATGTCTCCCGTGCAGTTATTATACTTCAGTGAGTATAATAATTAAGATAATTTTATTTGCAGCAATAATTTAAATCTTGGAGATTAAATAAGGCTCCTGTTTTCACAAATAATGACTCCACGTGTTTCTTTTAACGGTCCATATAATTTAAACAGGTTTGGAGACAATTTCTCTTTAGGACTCACATACTTAGGAGATGTGACTCGAGGTAATTACATTTAACATCAAGAAGATGACATATTCACATCAACTGCAAACCCAGGCCAAATTTGGGAGCTAAGAATAGCTTTTGGCAAGTATTCAATAAAACAGTTGCCTTACATAACAAGCACAGAAAAATTACACTCTGATACATGTGGAACACAGTATTAAGTCTTGAGTTGTTCCAAAGAAATTTCAGTATTTCAGTGCCCCCCTTTCTTCACGTTTCTTTTTCACCACTTCCCTTCTGACATAGCTTACAATTTTCTTCCTTATTATGAGTATCACAACTAGTGATCACTTTTTTAAAATGATCCCTTTCATATTAATTCTGCTTTCTGTCACTGAAAGTCTACTTCTTCTTGGTGATTTTAATACTGTGACATAATAAATAAATGCTTGCTGTCATAATGCATGTGAGAAAAAGCTTCGTATCTCTAATGCCATTTTGATACATCACAGTGTTAGAGAACAAAAAAAGACCACCAAATCTAACACTTTACAGTACTCTTTTCATTCAAACTACTAAAGGTAGCACATGATTTATTTAACATATAGAAAATACAGTAACTATCTTCTTTTAATACAACACCAAGACAAAAGAACCATTGATTGTCCTGAATATTAATTTTACTCTTCTATAACATGCAGTAAACTAGTTTTGGTTTCAAACTGCATGATTAGACAAATTTATAATCAAGAATGTGCAATAGTCAGTAATAAAACAACATACAGACATAAGTGCATATCAGTATAGGAAAACATTTTTTTTCAAAATCAGTTTTATGCAATAAAAGAAATCTTTGGACATGAGAAATCAACTGCACTCCCTTTATCTTTTGTGGAGTCAAGCTTTCACTCCACATATACATGGCCATAAACAAACTTTCTCAAGTCTCTTTACACCTGACACCAAACACCTGAACCAGACACCCTCAACCAGAATACAAACAAAGTCACAAAGGTGCTCACTCAAACCATGCAACCTCCTGGCTGTTCAGCTACAAAGTCTTTAAATTTAAAGACAGGAGGTATCAACAGCAAAAATTAAGAAGCTCTAAATTTGCAGGCAGCACAGTTGAGTTCTCCAACCTCATATCAAGGCAAGTCATAATTAAAGATGAGAAGCCCTTCCACAACCCTGACAAACTGTACTGCCCATGTAGAAGGGGAAAAAAGAGTGCTGGTGTGAAGTACAACACTGCACACCATCTTCAGTAGGTCACTGGTCTTTTAAATAATCTCTAGTGAACAAATAAGATTTCAGAAAGTTTTTAGTAGATAATTACACTTCCTGATTTTGTAATTAGTGGAACTACATGTAATTACATAATAATTATGACGGTAATTACGTAATTAAGATGTATAATTATGTAGTAAAAAACATTATGGAAATAAAAGCCATCAACTGTATAAGCACAATACATTTTTAAAAATAAATTCTGTATCATCTGTTTAAAGCTACCATTTTCCTCAAAATATCAAAGTGATTATAAGCCATCACTGGCAAGTTCTAAAATACATTTCTTATGAGACTTAAAAATCATACAGATAATTGTATCTTTTTAAAAATCTCTTTAAGCCTCAGCTTTACATTATCTTTCTGATGTCTAGGCAGACATATACTGAATGCACTTTACGGAGTTAAATTGTTTACATTTATATTTCCAATTTCTACTAAAATAATTTCTTTAGAAGTAGCACTGATGTCAGAATTTTGGTATCTAAAACACAGGAATTTGTAACTTTTTTTTAGCACCATCAGATCCATAAAACTTTTGAGTCTACTAAAAGGGAAAATATACTAGTCTTGCAGTTTTCTCTACAGAAAAGAGCAAACTGCTGTGAGAAGCTGTAGTCACTAAAACGCCGTCATTTCTGACTTGCAGTGAACAATAGCAGAACTGACCCCCATAAAAAAAAAAACCAAAAAAAAACCAACCAACCCACAAAACCCACAAAAAAAAAACAAACAAAAAAACCAACCCAACAAAAAAACAACAACAAAAAAAAAAAAAAAAAAAAAAAAAAACCAAAACCAACAACAACAAAAAAAACCCCCAAACTTTACTAAGGAGATGAAACCAGAAAGACAAAGGTCTCTATAATAAAAATGTCAGTGTTTCAGACAGAAAAGAAACTGAAGAAAAAACTGCTTTAGAAATATTTTCTGTTTAGAGAAACTCACAAGAGAACTGATAAAGGAGGAGGCAGATGACACCAGAGAGATGACACTACTGCATGGTTAGAGATGACAAGCTGACCTGCACCTATTCATACTTCAGTAAGAAAAAAATCCTGAAGTGCAAATGAGAAGATATTTTTCTTCACTTTTTTCCACATACAAAAAAAACCCATGGTCAAATAACCATTCCAAGTTATGAGGAGTCAGAAATTAGCCAAGCCACTACTTCATCCCATCTACAACATCAATACAATGTGCAAGGGAAAAAAGTCTTCATTAATCAAAACATCAAAACCCTTTTTTTAGTATCTGAACCACAGTAAATGCACTCCTCTCATGCCAAAGATTTTCCACACTGTAGACATATTACAACTGTTTTATCTCATTATTTCTAGTTCCTTCACAAGCAGAGAAAACAAGAGAGGTGTACCAACCCATTATATTTTATGCTCAGAGAAAGGGTTATAGAAATGTACAGTGTTAATGGGGTTTATTTAGATTTTGTAGGTTTAACAAAAAGACAACATGAACAGAAACAGAATGGAGAAAACATTACACTTAAGATCTTAAAAACGTCTAATACCAATAAGACAGGCATGATCATTAGGGGAGGATAACCTAAGATTTAAAGATAATCTAACTGGCCACATATTACATCAAAAGGCAAAAAATCCCTATTGCAAATAATTTTCAGTAGGTTTTGCTTTCCAAAAAAAGTTAGATTTAAAAACACTGAATAGTGACTCAAATGAAAAAAAAAAAAGTTCACAAGTCTTTCTCTTCAAAACAACACATTAAGGAAAAATGAACCAGTGCTTTTGGAGAAAGACTCAGATTAAATTCTTGAAATTTATTATTTTACAGTCTCTTCAAAACAACATGATTGGAAGACAAAGTACTTGACAGCAAATGTGCAGAGGAGCTTTTATCTGCTTGGATGTGGAGATCACTACAGTGAACTGAAGCCTTAGTGATGGTGCCTGGAGATGTGATGCCATCAGAAATATTTTGTTTATTGAAGTGCTCCTTCTGAAAAGAGACAGGCCAGGTTCCAGCAGCTGCCATCTTAAAAATAAATACGCACACACAGAGACACACCTAGGTAATTGATACAATCTCTCCTTATGGTCCACTGGAACACACATGTGGAAAACTGTATCCCCTTTCTTAACTATTGCAACAAGCACCTTGCTGTAGTCTTCTGTCTGTATATTGAGAAAAATGTGGCAAATTGTTCTGATTTACAAAAAGTCTTCCATTAAAAAAAAATCACTTCAGTCTGCTACTTGACACACCAACTTATGAACACACTGAGGAAAAACACTCACCACTGAACTGACAGGATTCACACAAATATTCAGAGCTGTTTTTTTTGTTGGGTTTTTTTTTTTTTTTTTTACATCTAGATCTAACAGCCCAGAAGAGTCTCTTTTTTCCCAATATAATTTAGCAGTTTATTCATCCATAAAGTAAACTAGGGATTTTTGATGTTTGCATGGAAAGGTGGAGTGAGGTGCACACAAGAAGCTGTAATAAAAGCATGAAAACATCCTTTGAATATGCATTTGGTTTTACAAAACCACAGCCTGTAAGTATATGATCAAAACAATTACATTCTATTTCCACAAAGTGGCATATACTTCGAAGATGTAGGTCTCCCTACTACAGAGGAATATTTAACTGCTTTTCCCAAAGTTATCTTCCTCCCATCCTCATTTTCTTCTGCTTATCCATTAAGAGGATATGAGACTTTTCAGAATCACACCTCCATGGGTTGTTAAATATATTCTG
The DNA here is from genome assembly GCF_026979565.1 of Vidua chalybeata. Taxonomy (NCBI): domain Eukaryota; kingdom Metazoa; phylum Chordata; class Aves; order Passeriformes; family Viduidae; genus Vidua; species Vidua chalybeata. The sequence continues at coordinate 13,084,544 of NC_071531.1, forward strand.
GGAAAGAATCCACCACAGCAGCTTTGCACTTTCTGTCTCTGAAATACTTAGAAGTCTTGCAAACAACATTTGTGACCTTCCCTCTCAGAGAAATGGGACAGTCAAAGGGCCGTAGCTTCCAGCACCTTTCTACAGTATGGAACAAACAAAAATCCTAAGACCAGGATCCTATTTCTCCAAACAGATCACAGCACCAGAAACAGGTTCAGTGATACTAATGCACTGTGAATAAGTAGATTACAGCATCCTTATCTTCTGTTTGATGTCAGATGATGTCAGGGGAAGCTGCACTGGAGACATCTGTGCAAGGCACACAAGTTGTAGTGACTTTATGGGGCCTCCATGTCTCTTTCATTTTACTGTATTAGAAGCAAAATGAAAACAGTAGTATCTTTGAATATTTAACAATACCAATGTTTGAATGGAATAATGAGATAAAGATTACTACACTCTATTTTGATCTCCTGATGACATAGGCATAAAAATACATTAGTGTCCATTCTGAAGTAAGGCACACAGAGAGAGCATACTTCTGTATTTGAACCTCAAATGTTCAAAATCACTGACAGTTGGCCTATCCTTTTTCATCTATATTAAGAGAGGATGCTACTACTTTGCTATTCCTGCTACTTTTTACTGTTCTGCTTGCTCACCTAAGTAGCAATGTCTGATTAAACCCACAGCCCTGCTTCAAAACCTATCAGAAAGTGCTGAAAACATGCTGAGTATGTTGCTACTCACAACAGAGTATTTTTTCCCTTTTCAGATTAAAAAAAAATTGAGAACAAACAACCCTTCTGTTATTACTGGTATCTTAAATTAGGGGTTTGGGCATAGCAATATTAAAAATTAAACTGTTTTTTAACCTAATACTAATTGTGCAACAGTTCCTAATTTAGAAAAACAGCCCAGAATCATTTTCAGAATTTCACTTTTTGTAGTATGACAACTAAGAACCTTGCACTGTATCACAATGTTAACCTATTAAATTGTATCATCATAACAGACCTTAAACTTCCAGATGAAAGGAAATGTTGGTTTGGAGGAGAAATACTAGTATTAATAATAGGACAAAAGACCCATAACTATATCATCCAAATATTCCTGAGTGGTATAATTGACAGCTTACTTTACCACTACTGAAAAAATATCACATAGACTGGTCAGCTTATTCTTGATTCTTACAAGAAAAAGAAGGAACAATAATTATCTAATGATTACAGTAGATCCCAAATAAAACCTGAATGATGCTGTAACCACCACACTGGTATAAATAAGCAGAAGAAGAGTCTGTAAAACATACTAATTAATCCTTTTGCTGTATTCCTCTGTGGTAGGCCTGACCTACTGGAGATCTAGGAAAAAAAAAAAAAAAACAAACAAAAAAACCAACCAACCAACAAAACCAACAACCAAACACACAGAGAAGTGGAACTCTCCTGCTGTTCCTCCACAAAACAGGCTAGCAGTTGAAAGAGACTTACAGCATTGCATGTTTTAAATATGTAAAACTCTCTAAGAGAACAGTGTATTGCTCATCATGCACAGAATAAGCTTCAGAAAGCAAAGTTCACCTCAATACCAAGACCAGCTCTCTACAGTAAGTACAGTGAAAACACCAAACACCACAAGAAATTGCGTGTACAACTTGCCAAGTTGTAGAACCTGCATTGCCAGAGGATTTTTAAATTTAGCCCATCTGTAAAAAGTAGGCTGTGGTATTGATCCTCTAGCAGGGAAAGGAAGCAGCTTTGATATCTTTTTGAACTCCCACTGATTTCACAATTATTATTTTAGATTTCATTTCAACAAATAGTATGGGTCTTCAGTACAAGTAGCTGAACAAACAAAACCTGCTCTCTAATTAAGATTCTGTATTTTGAAGAGGCAAGAAGAGAAAATGCAAGTGAACTAGTAGCAAAACCTCAAGGCTCTGAATGAGATAAGGCATTAATTCCTTCAAACTACAGTGGAAAACAGATTTATATCTTCAATCTCTAGCCATCAAAACTTTTTTTCTTTTTAAAGAACAACATTCCAAAATAAATAACAACTAAAGCTGCTAACAGGATTAAACAGAATCTACAAAAAAGAAGAAGTGGTGTTTAAAAATTCAGGAAAAATGGCAATAAGAGGTAGAAACAACAAAGTCCATTCATTTTGGGCTTCAAGAAACAATGACCAAAACAAAGCAAAAAATCTCCCCAAACCAAAATCAAAACAAGACTCAAGCAGTGGTTTAGTCACATAAAAATAGGAAACTGAAAATACCAAAGACATACAAAATGTACATTTACATTTTGCCACCATTTTTGATAAAGGCACTGATCACACATCAAGGACAAAATGGCTTGTGAATGAGGGCATGGAAACAAAATCTTTTTTGTTACAAGGGAAAATAAACAGTAGCTTCATGTTATAAAGGGGAGTTCACTAGATTTCCATTTCAGACCTACAACAAAAATTGCATTTGAAAATTATTTAATCCTACACAGTTTAACATGAAGTGTATCACATCAGTAAAATATGTTACAAGAAAACAGAGGACACTGGTATCTGTAAAATAAAAAGGTGGCACAAATAGCCATGGATAATTATTGTCAAATTCTGCAGATACTGTAGAAAGACATCTTCCTCCCAAAAGAAATCTGAAAATGGGACAGAATTATACATAGGTTTCCCACATCCACATAGCCAATTGCTTTGAAGAGAACCAATTGTTAAAGGAAAATTAAAAGATTTAATTTATCTGCCCTTGGTTCCTGCTGCAACACCAAGACTGAAATCACTGGCTTGCTGAAGAAGATAATAGAATAATTTTCAAACAGCTACGAAAAAGAGAAAAATACACCATGCTGAAAGGTTAACTTTCCAAGAGAAAGAAGTCCTACTAGAATTCTTACAATTCCTTAAGAATTACTCTGAAAACTAATTTTATTGAACTTAGCGGTCAGGGTCCAAGAAACATTTTCCCATTAAAGCAGAAGGTGGTAAATTACGTGGATTCACAAGCCACCATAATATTTTTCAGAGACAATTTATTAACCTTGAAGTCTAATATTACAAATGAGATTAAGCAGTCAAAAATTAATGAAACCAGGGAAATTAAGTAAAAATGAGATACGAATATACCCAAGATTCTGGAATGACAGGAGGAAAAGAAACCCTCTCAAACCTCAGAAGGTTTTTCTACCATTACTTCTGTACAAGCTGATGATATGGATGTAGGTGGCTCAAGAAAGCACTAGAAGATGTAATTCCAGCAAATATACAGACCCAGTGTACAAGACACTGAGAGAGAGATATTCTATGAAATACTACATAATTTCTAGATTTTCATACTCCAAAGATTAATTCAACCTAGAAAAGACTGCACACAAAGGTGCTAAGAGGAAGACTCATACAACAGAGACCAATTCTTCTTAAAAAAAGCTAAGAGTGTCTCCACTTTAGTTGCAAAACAAAACAGAGATGTCATCACTGTTTCCAAAAGCATAGCAGAGAACAACAGGGAAGTCAAACAAATAAACTTTTACTGAAAGGCCATAAAATAGCCACAAACAAGTTAGAATATGAAAATTATAGTGAATTTTTAGTCATCACAGATCGATAGGCTGAAACACACTTTGGAACTGCAGCAAAAGGAGAACCACCACTCACAGGTTTCCTAATGAAGTTCCAGAGACTTGCAGTCCTGAAAAATGCAGTGGAATGCTGTAGCAGGGGATTGGATGTGACCACCCATGAAGTGATCTCTACTGATGATTTCTACTCTTATGCCCTTATACTGGGTGACAGATCTACACACAGTTTGGTTTCAGCCACCAGCACCATCCCCTCCATAGCATTCCTTCAATACATCTCCAGAGATGTATTAGACTAACATGGCTACACGCTGTGACCTCCTTGGATGTACAAAGCCACTGTGAAATGCAAGCATCAGAGTGAGTTCACTGACTTAGAGTGATTAGGAGAGCAAGAAGAAACATAAGCACAAGAGGCCGAAAGCAGCCTGTTTGCTTATTTGAGCAGTTTTAGCTATTTCCATACGTGGCTTATCAAAATAACATTTAGAAAGACTGAGTTTTATTTAATCTCTTATTATCACCCAGTAACTTAACTGCAGGGCAGGGCAGGGGTGGGGATGATTTTGACAGCAGAGCAGCCATCAGAACACAGACAGTCCCAACAGCAGCACCTTTTCCGCACAGGCAGCTCCAGATCCACAGAGGACACAGCCCAGTGCTCTCTGTGGTGGGACCCAAACATGTCTTTTTTTCAGAATTCCAAGCATTAGCTGACTCTCAGAAACGTTCTTCTCAGCTTGAGAATCACTTAGCTGCACAAAACCCATTGATCCATTACAGCTTAGAAATGTTTTAGTTCAATGGCAAATGGGAGAAGACAAAAAAATATTCCTAAGATCAGGTTAATTTGTATTTTATTTAAGAGAGGTTTGCAGATAATTTTTGCATTACTGCTTTTCTTGTGCCCTCATTTTTCTCCCTGATAAAAAGTGTCTCTTCAACACTAACAGTTGAATGTAAGTTTTAATTATGTACATATTTTAATTAATCTATTTACTGAAGGTAACATGTCCTTCAAGCAAAGAGATTTCTCTAAGTGTGCAACATGGAAGAAAAGCACATTTTCCAAAACACAGTCACTTCAAGAGCAGAAAGGGGGCATGTAACACATTGTTAAAGTGGTGAACTCTGACAGAACACATTCCCCCCTTTACAGGGGATTCTTTTCTTAAATTTATACTTTCTTCTATTTTATTATATAGATTACAGCCTCATAGTTCAGATTTGAAGAGTATAGTAGGTTTAGTGTCTAGCATGCAAATTGCTACTAAACCATAGTTAACTAATTAAAAATTTAAACATACCTTTATCTTCCTCAGAAATCACTTTATCCATCGCATAGTCCACATCAAAAATGTATCGGTAGAAGCAGAGCTGAGTGTACAGGGCCTTATCAGAATACTGTAATGTAAGAGACAGCAATTAACAACTCAACCCAAAAGTGTGTCTCTTGCACCCATTTCTAAGTCCACTATAAAAAAGTGATTATTTCTATTTGGTTTTCTTCCAACAGTTTATATGTTCTTTCATGTCAGTTTTTGGAATTATTATTAGTATTATGCTACAAAGTATCCTTATTATACCTCTACACTTTCCTCACAATTTACACCAAGCTCTTAATGAATCAATTAAACTTATTAAGTTCTTACAGAAACTTAAAATACATTTATCCATTCTTATAGATACACATACCACAATGATGCCTTAGCAAGAAAATGGAAATCATGAGAATGACGAGACAAAGGAATAATTTTGGTGCTTTAGTATATTGTACAATACAATGAACTAAGAAAAAAAATTAATGCCTATTTTTTTATGAGTACAAGTGGTTGTCTGTATTCCCTTCCTCTCACTCCAACTGTGGTTCCATAATTTGGGAATGTCTCACCCAAATAAGAACAAGTGCATATTCACCTTTACAGCTACATCATCACCTTGCTGTACACATCTGTGAAAGCTACTGCATGTTAGTAATCACACATGTAGTTCAAAAATCTGCAGATGTGTACCTGTAGAATATGATACTCAATTAAAT
>NC_071531.1:13092665-13102665 GCF_026979565.1 Vidua chalybeata
TTCCCAGGAGCACAGCGGTGCCTCCACACATGGCCAAGTCCTGTTCGAACGCAGTGTCTGGCTCAGCATTTGCCCTGACCCTGCAGCTGCTGGTGTTTGAACAAGGCACTGGGCTGAAGGGTAGCACCATCTCTTTTCCTGTCTCACAAATGCCTAAAAACTCAGCTCCAGTGCAAGGTCCCCTTGCACATTCACTCCAACCATACCAGACAGCTCCCCCAGTCCATAACAGTTTAGTCAAGGAGTAAGGATTTTTCCAGAGGAAAGTGACCCTTCTGTAACAAGAAGTGAGAACAGAAACTGGTTTTCTTAATCTGGAGAGTAAAAAATAGCTAGTGCCCACCTTTCCTCCTCTTTTTTAGAACTGCAAAAGCTCTACTTCCAGAAAATAAGAGGCCCTTTTGCTTTCTTCTGCACCTGACTCTTTCCCATTTCTTCAAGCTCTCCCTAAGGTGTATTCTTTGTTTACTTGTTGTGTCACCTATGGTTTTAAGGATGATAAAGGCAGTAAGAAATTTAAAAAATCCACCATTTAGTTTGCTAACTCTAATAGATTGCTTTGCAAAAGAGATAATTTCCACAGGCTACAGAAGTTATTTGTATTACTTCAATTAATTATAGTACAAAACAGTGTCACCACTTCATTAATCAGCTGCTTGAGAGAGTTACTTTTGTGAAAAGCCTTTTTGATAATTTTGATTAAAAAGAATAGTGGCTCTTACTACTGTAGTATGATTCGGTATGTCCATCAAACAAATCCTTAATATTTTAAAAAGAGGAAAGAAATAAAAGGAAACAGAAAAGAAGTCTCTTGGCAGAAAAATGTGTCTTACGGAGTCTTTGAAGGCTCAGATGTAATGGAGCAAAGCATACAGGAAATACTTCAGTGCTTTGAGAGGCATTTCCTCCCCTCCCCCCCTTAGAAAGATGCAGTAATTAAAACCTAATTATTATCTTCATTTTAAACAAAACCTAAAGTGAATACCAATTAATAACAACATACTAATGAGCATCTGCTGTGATGAAATTGAATATGAATGTGCTGCAAATTTCGGGTAATTTATTTTTTCGGGGAAGTGCCACTGGTCTCAATCTACTGCTAGAAGATTGTATAGACTGTACACATCTTCCATCATGTCTCTTATGTGCAGCAATTTTTTATTTTCAAAAAAAAAGGACATACTTCAACTTTGTGGGTGTTTATATATCCAGATGCTATCCATGCTAAAATGATTTCAAGGCAATAAACTTCTGTGTTGTGTTTTACACACCTCACATGTTCTTTTAGCAAACCCAGGGCACTTGCATTGCACACAACCCCTATTCACCAGCAGATTCTGAAGGCAGAGGCTCCTGCATGGCAAGAGCTCACAAAGTGTGAATTCATGGTACACTAAACACTCAATGTGTGCACTCTTGGCCTTGTGCTGATGTATACTGAAGTCTGGTCTTGTGCACCACAAAGCCTGGTTAAAACACAGTGTTGGTCTAAGTCAAATAGGCTGAAATAAAGTGCACACCACTTTCACTCAATTCCATTAAAAACAAGAGGAGTTTGGTCACCATCTTTCCTGACAGAAGCCTTGGAAATAAAGTAAATAGAGAGGGGTTGTGTGTATGTGGTTTCCTTCTTAACCATCCTAACTGTCCACCTGTTCAATCAATATTGGATTTTTTTAGTGATTTTTACTCACAAAGTCCATTAAAGTAGTAAAAAAAAAAACTGAAATGGGCATAGTAGGATTTAGATGTGATGAAATTTCCCCTAGCAGTTATGCCGACATGGACCTTCTGACAAAAGAAGAGATACTTTCATGTATATGCAGGAGGAGTCAATGAAGAGGAAAAGAAGCCCAGCAGAAGACTGGACACTCTTGCACATTACGAGATTTTTTTTTTCCCCATTAAGTAATTGAAATGAAAAGAGCTTTTCTTGTTTTAAGTCCTGTCTAGCAATTAATGAGAACATTAAAAGCCCTGCTTCTCTTCCTTGGAGATATGATGCTTTTTAAACAAAAAGACTGTGTGTCATCTATGCTTAAGAGTTTCTCATTTTAATGGGGTGCAACCCTCTCCCCTGATGCTGGTCTTGTGTGTACACTACAGCTCATCTGAGTATGTAGTAAAGCACACTCAACTCACTAATCCAGCCAAAATTACTCACATCTTTTCTAATCTGGCAGAACACTAACCCCCCAGATTCAACTGCCTCCCCCTGTGGTAAACAGCTGGCACAAGGTAAAGCAGAAAACCGCATGGTAGCTAATGTGAACAAGCCAAAATAGCTGCTGCTATTAAGGGAAGACAGGATGTTTAGTTTTGGGCTTGAGTTCTGCCTTGCACCCAGCACTCAAACTCATCTGAGCAGCACAATTATCACACCTGACAGTGAAACACAAGTCTTCAGTAAGAATCACTCTTTTTCTGATGTGTGGGAATCACTTGCCTCATGTACCTTCAGTATACACTTGTCATTGCAAGTGTTCTTCACTTGGAAATTTTCAGCACCAATATGTTTATGACTAATTTTTGATATTACTAATATTTAATACAATTATACATGACACAAGCACATAAAACTTGTGACTGAGCCTTTAACAAGACCAGACACTACCTGCTCTGAAGTATCTTTTTTGGTAAGAAAATTGTAACAGTAATTAATGACTAACAGCAATGACTAATTGTTGGATAAAGCTCTTAGCAGCTCTGAGCAGGTTTAGTAAAAGGTGTCCTTACCTAAGACAGAGGGGTTGACAGCGGATGATCTTTCTTATGTTGTTCTAAAGGCTCTGAACATACACAAAACACACACAGTGGCCAACCACTGACTTATACTTGTAATCTGAGGTCTCTCGTCAAAAGATACTTGTCATTGTTAATGCCCATGGAATAGGAGAAAAAGGTACAGCAGTTGGGTTTATCAAATAATTTAAGGCTTTGCATTCTAAATCAGATGACCAAAATATGTTTTTAAAAATTAAGTTCATCTGTAATCTGCCTCACAGATCTGGAGAGCCTCTAGAATATTCATGTTCTCCCTCTGAAAGCAGTGTCATTGTATAACTGAGGAATTTGCAGACTAATCAGTCTGAATATCCATCCTACACTGATGTGCTTTTGGATAGGGATTGTACAGAAATTCTCAAAGGTTAAGGTTTGAGGTTTTCCAAATCAAACCAAACAAATGAGTTCTACTGGAAATCTAATAAAAGAGAGATATGGCTCTGGAACCTGACTGACCCAGCACCACATACAAGCAAAACTACAAAACTATATTCAACCGGAAGCATGGAACAGTACTCTGGAGAATTATCACATGATCCCAAAACCAATTGTATTTTAAGAGCCTCTGATCAAGAATATTTGCACACTTCAAATAAATTTCTGCTTGAAATAAGCAGCATATAGATATTATCCTATAACATACCCTCTCCTTGGTATACAAGACAAATATAATTTTAAAACCCCCTCGTGTTTACAATTTTAAGGGAAAAACCCCAAGTACTTTCAAAGTCAGTCATTCATTTATGGATTTCTGGAATTGCTTAACCCTTGATAATCTTTGATAAAAAATATTAACAAAAAAGGCTTGGTGAAACAGAATTGTAAACCACCTCTGTAAAGCAAAGTTTTCATTTTGCTCTGGAGCTAAAGCACCATGGCCAAGTATTCCCCAGCTAGCTTAAGTGTTACAGAACAAGCTAGCACAGCTCCAGAGCTCTGTCTCATTCTAAAGAATGGATGGATCAACTCAGTGAAGAGCACTCAACTGCAGTTAACTATAGGTCATCTGCTTATTCAAAAGAGGAAAAATAAACACATGTGTTTATAAACACATCACTGAACAGAATTCTTTTAACTTTCAAGTAATTTCACGTATTTCCATAAAAAATTGTAAAATCATAACGCTCTAACAAACTGTAAATATCAAGGAAACTGATTTCAAAAACGATGTGCTTCTACAATTGAAAGAATCAAACAGTCAGGACTCTGCTGAGCTGCAATCTGCATACAAGACCCCTGTCCTTACTCATGGAGAATGTAGCACAATCCCTGGCTCAGGACCCACACTTCTCACAGCTGGAAAACAAATCTAGCCCAACCCAGAAGATTATATAGAAACACCTTAAGAGGAGTAAATTCTGCCTGTAGGGAAGGAATCTGCATAAGTTACCTCCCAGACCAGAACCAGAAATCAACCATCTCTCAGCCACTGCCCTGTCCCATGGCAGAGAGGGGCCATTACCAGAGGTATCCTGGAGGTCTCTGCAGAGTAGGTACACGAGCTGCTTTTTCCTTGTCATGCAACCTGCTGACATGTTCAAGGATGGTTGTGTAGTGCCAAGGATGAGCAAAATACTCCTCATTATCTTATCTGAGGCACATTTTGAGTCTTCTATCTGCTTGCTAAAATAGAGGGTGCTACTCCTGATGTTTGGCTGCAGGAAGCCATGGGTAACAATGGAAAAAGCTGATAGAACAACTGCTGCCCCCACAATCTAGGCCATAGCAGAAGTACCAAGTTATAATCTGGAAGTAAGATATTTCTGTTTACATAAATTAGTTTCATTTACCTCAGTACTCACAACCTTATTTTTATTTACTTCTTTTAGAAATAAAGTTCTTCCTCACTGATGGATACATTCTACACAAACATTTTGCACTTGTCAGCTATCCAGAAGCATACACTGTAAAAGTGCAATCTGTGTAAGCAATTTGCCCTATACATATTTATTTAAATTACAATTTCGTTAAGAAATGGGTAATGTTGCATTTCTTTTCCACAAAACAATTTATTAATATTTGTGAAAGCCTTTTTTACCTGAATCTTGATTATCATTCAACAAGCACAAGTAAATAATTTAAAAATGGGTTATTATTAAACAACACTATAAATAGGCTAGATAGACAAGCAAATAAGCTTGTCTAAATATGTTTTAGATGTAAAATAATGCATGTGAAAACAAAAGAAAAAGTATCACTACAGCAAGGGAACTGAAAATACTGCTTTGGATTACACTATTCCTGTTTTCCAAGACTTCAGGAGTTGACTCCCTAAATTCTAGGTATTAGCAAGAGAGTAAAAAGTTTGAAAAGACAGGTTTTCACCTTCAACTCCTAGTTTCTCATTTTTTAACAGATTATTATTTGAGCTCAAGTAGTTAAATAACCTGAAGCAAGTTTTGATCTGACATCTCTGGAGCAACTCCTTAGACTTTAACAGAATGGCTCTACTAAATGCTAAAGAAAAGCAATGTTACACAGATGACAAAGTACAGGACAGCATCTTTTCTGTTAAGATCAGCAGTGTACTCATCTCAGTGACTCATGAGGCAACTTCATCAGCTACCCAAGGATTGAAATCAATGACACCACCTTAGATACCAGATAACTCCACTGAGATTCCAGCTCCTTCTACATGTAGTCACTGTGATAGAGGATTTATCCCCAAACACTTTCCTTTCTGGGTAAAATACATGTTATTTTCAATCTTCTTCTCCATAACTCAAAATTGATTCATGAGCACTATAACTAGCACTGCCATCAGTGCATGAACTAATTATGATGTATTTCAGTTTTCAATGCCATCTTCTCTACACACAACTCTGGCATTGCCTACGAGTCTAACAAGGTTCTGGGTGGCACATGTTTCACCAGACAATGCATGTTTAAAACTGATTGTCACCACTGTAAAGTTTCTAGACCACTTTGAGAAAAAGCCAGAGATTTTGCCCTGTTCTGCATCCTTCAACTGGCAAATTGAAACATGAAGAGAAAGACACCAATCCTAAGATTACCCACAAGGAAAAAGTCTAAGTTCACCTAAGAACAAGGCAATTAAAAACTTTTAAGTTTTTACTTTTACACTTTTTATCCTGGAACATGAACACCCTATTGACTAATAGGATAAAAAGTGTAGTCAAAACTGTTCTGAAGATTAATGTTTCCCTCAGGGGCTAGAATTAGGTTTGGAGTTTTTTTGCCCTGGATGTACACATCTACCTGGGCAGAACTATCTGGTTGTATTAAGAGTTTTGCATGTTCCCATTCAGCAAGTGAAGAAACCTTAAATTTAATCTTTCAAACTTGACAACAAACTCCTACAAATAACAGACAGCAAAACTGTATGCTTTTTTCTCAGCCCTGGCATCAAAACACTAAAGCAGGTCAGGTATTCCTTTAAAAATGAACTGTGTTATTTTACCAAATACAAAGGAAGATGGAAAGTAATTTGTGTGGTTCCAAACTGGCAAAGCAAGAAGTCTCATGATAACATGGCTTCCAGGTAAAAGTCTGAAGAAGTTCAGGAGCAGTGTCCAAGTGAGCATGAGCCTCACAGGAAAACCATGCATCTACTTTGCAACACTTCTGAGTAAATTCTGACCTACAAGCTTGAAAAGGAATGTGGTATAGTTATTATCAGACTTAGTACCCTCAAGTGCAAGGGATATTTTGTCTATAGGACAGAAGAAAAGCAGCTGGCTATGACTGGAAGACATAGAACATCCCAGTTTAGCAACAGTCAGCTGGTCTGAGTAACATTTTCTTTCATGATTAGAAGAATTTTCTCATTAGAGTACTACTCTTTGTCTTAGGGCAGCAGTCTAACAATTTAGAACTAGTAGCATTTCATTAGAAAGATACTTCACCTTTCTGATGATAGCAACTAAAACTTTCCTAAGAAGTTCAATATATCTGACAAGAAATTGTATCCAATGCTTCAAATACTGGACTCTGTCCCATAAGAGAAGTTAAAACATGTAATCAAAAAAAATACAGCATCTGAGCACGTATAACATTTTACAACTTGAGAAGCTTTAATGAGAAGTATGACAGTACAAGACAAACATTCTCACCATAAAGAAACTATCCTAATAGTTAAGAAGTCTTACCAGCAACTTTTCCCTCCATTCTAGTGATCACACAGAACATAGAGGTACTTGCAGTATAAAGCTACATAACCATTCAAGTGTGCTTCAACAGTGAGAATCCATAGCAGATGACAAATTGAGAAGGAAAAGAGCATGGCCCCCGAGTGTACAAAGTCAAGCAGCTCCCTCACAGGACCTCCTCCCCTCTTTCCCAAGCCTGTGACTGCAGCTACAGCCCTGCTCTAACAAGACAACCCATAAAAACAGCAAAGAGGGGAACAGAGAACTTCATTAACAGGACAGACACTTCAGAAACTTTTCAGCAAGAACAAGTGACATCTGAACTTGAATGTCAGTCAGATGGTTCTTGATCACAGTGCAAGGCTTGTAAAAATATTTGCTAAATCTGGACAGTTCAGATAAAACTGTTGTATTGCTCTCAGAAATGCTCATTTCCACTCAAAGAGGTGAACTTCACCAGATACAATGCTCCTAATAGAAGGAGCTGATGTCTACCAAAATTCTTTAGACAAAAGGAGAAACTGGAAACTTTGTCACATATTGCCAACATTGGCCTTAGAATAAACATCACCACCATTTACCTCCATACCCACAAAAAGCAGCCCAATCACAACAGAATACATGTTAATTTTTCTAGCAACATATAAAATTATTTGTAAAGATTCACTGATCCTCATATAAGTAACTTATGTGCACTCACAGTCTCTGCACACTGAATGTCATCCTCTGAGCAATCACCTTATTTTTCATCAGACACCAAATAGGCCCATCTTGAGACTGCACAGTGACGTTCTTTGCCTCTTTGGGAATACACAATTTTAGATGCCAGCTAAATCTGCCTTGTGAAAGAATAAAAGTAGAGAGAGAAGCTAGATTTCAGTAACTCTAAAAAGCAGCTAAGCAGGCTGCCTGTCATGATACGTAGTTTAGAGAAATTCATAACTGATCCAACAGAATAAAAGCATTACAAGGCATGATGCTGGCTCTCCCTGGAGCTTCTCCTTCACACACCTCTTTTGAGTGTTGATGCTGTGGCAGGGACCCTCTAGAGAACTCGTGTTGCTGCCATCACAGTACTCAGTGCACAGCCATTTTGGCCATTCCATTCTCAAATGCATCTCCAAATCTTTCCCATTTAAAAAAAAAAAGTGTCTTATATGGTATGAAAAGCTGGTAGGAGGCAAAACATGAGGAATCTCACAGGGAGCATAAATTATGAATAATTAAGACATGTAAATTGTTAAGCTAGTAAAGTTGTATTTCTGAGATTTAAAATACAGCCAAATGAAAAAATCAACCTGAAATTTAGGACCAGGGGAAAAATAAATGCATGCAATAAAAATGTCAATCATCTAATTTTAAATTACAGTAATGCTGGAAAAAAATGACCTTATCCTTTAGAGTATCATGCAGCACCCCAGTGCCCAAATTACAGGGAATAAAAAGATGAACAAGGAAGAGGACATGCCATTTGAGTAGAGAAAGAACAGACTGCCCAGAGGACCTGCTCTCAGAGGATTTAGTAACAATACTTTAAAAAAGTAAATTGAAAAATATATTTAGAAAAAGTAAACTGAAAAACGTCTGGCCTAGAAGAAGTTAGCTTGCCTAATTAGCCATCTTTATAAGCTAGACAGAACCACAGGAGCACCTAACACAATACACTTACTGCAAATCGTTGCTATTGTTCTATACTCTTAAAACTTTATCCTTACAAATTTATGATTTTAACATTGCTATTCTTAAATCTTATATAATTAAAAGCTCACTCCAATCCTGCACAGCAAGGCAGCTGATTTCCACAGGTGTGGCAAGTCTGACACACAAACAGCAGCCTGCTCATGTTGAGGCTCGGTTCCTAACACACATCAGGGAAGGTGATAGTACACCTGAATCAATACCAAAAGAATTCTTCAGAAATGCCACAGTTCACCTTCAGCTCTCCACAAGGGAAGTCTTTAGGACTTTTCAGCTTCATGATAAAACCAAGACTGTTGCGAGTAAGGGTGCATAGATGTCAAGGACAACATAGCCAAATATAGCCAGTTGGGAAAGATTAGTATTACTCTCAATCTTACAGCAGACACTTTTTTCACTGTCTTTTCATTACAGCCTTTCATCTTATTCACCAAATTTATATATCCCACTCAATTTTATCTCCATTCCACTTTATAATTCTGCAATGGAAATTGTCTCTTGAAAGGATGTCATCTTTAATACATTGTTTCTTCACAAGGCTTCAAGACTGTATTATCTATGTTAGGTAATCAATAACTTTTTGTTCAGTGATACACTGAATGTATTCAGTCCAGAACTGTCAATTCTCTTGTTAAGGTTTACACAAGTACAAGGGAAAACTGCAAGCTCATTTTTTTAAAATATTTTTTTTTAAAAAGGCTGGGGGAGTAGTGGATTTTAAAAAAGTATTTGTGTAGAAAACAATTAGTAACTGGAGAGGAGCTGTCTCAAGCAGAAAATTAATTTTTATACTAGCTAGCTCACTGTTTGGAGCATCTGTGTATTTCGACATTTGGGATGAGGAATGTAGCTGAAAGCTGACTGGAAGACACAAATTAGGTTAGATAACAACAACCTTGTGGAACAACCCTATGGAAGCAGGAAAGCAGCCAAACCTCATACTATTTATTACCCATGCCAACAGGCTGTTTTGTTAGGTGAGGATTTTTGAGTGGTTTTCAGCAAGGGGAAGAGCATTCCAGCCTTCTCAACCTTATAGCGAGCACTCATCTGCATTATGCACTAGCTGGAACCTTTGAGCTCTTTTAACAAGATCACGCATGCAAAAATCTAGACAGCAGGATTAGAGCACTGATGAACAGTAAAATAAAAAATGGAGAAAATGACAGTATTTTCTTGTCCATGTGGAAGTACTGAGAGGTATTCTCTGTGTTTCTGCTGCCTGGGTATTCAGAAGCATGACATTCAACAAATCATCTACATCATGAAAACAGTAACCAAATGCAGATACACCTCTTCAAGCAAGAAGTACTTCTGTCAATACATCCAACTCACAAGCAACAGGAGATAACCTATAGAGCAGAAAAGCATTTTCCCTACATATCTCATCACAGGGTTATCAAAAAACC